>NC_060180.1:70371632-70406632 GCF_021184085.1 Oncorhynchus gorbuscha | reverse complement strand
TGGTAACAACATTACATGGTAATAACGTTATATATTAACAACATTACATGGTAACAACGTTACATGGTAATAACGTTATATATTAACAACATTACATGGTAACAACATTACATGGTAATAACGTTATATATTAACAACATTACATGGTAACAACATTACATGGTAATAACGTTATATATTAACAATATTACATGGTAACAACATTACATGGTAATAACGTTATATATTAACAACATTACATGGTAACAACGTTACATAGTAACACCATTACATGGCAATAACGTTATATATTAACAACATTACATGGTAATAACGTTATATATTAACAACATTACATGGTAATAACGTTATATATTAACAACATTACATGGTAACAACGTTACATAGTAACACCGTTACATGGTAACAACATTACATGGTAATAACGTTATATATTAACAACATTACATGGTAACAACATTACATAGTAACACCGTTACATGGTAACAACATTACATAGTAACACCGTTACATGGTAACAACATTACATAGTAACACCGTTACATGGTAACAACATTACATAGTAACACCGTTACATGGTAACAACATTACATAGTAACACCGTTACATGGTAACAACATTACATGGTAATAACGTTATATATTAACAACATTACATGGTAACAACATTACATAGTAACACCGTTACATGGTAACAACATTACATGGTAATAACGTTATATATTAACAACATTACATGGTAACAACATTACATAGTAACACCATTACATGGTAACAACATTACATGGTAATAACGTTATATATTAACAACATTACATGGCAATAACGTTATATATTAACAACATTACATGGTAATAACGTTATATATTAACAACATTACATGGTAACAACATTACATGGTAATAACGTTATATATTAACAACATTACATGGTAACAACATTACATAGTAACACCATTACATGGCAATAACGTTATATATTAACAACATTACATGGTAATAACGTTATATATTAACAACATTACATGGTAACAACGTTACTTAGTAACACCGTTACATGGTAACAACATTACATGGTAATAACGTTATATATTAAAAACATTACATGGTAACAACGTTACATAGTAACACCGTTACATGGTAACAACATTACATGGCCAGTTCTTTTAGACCAGGGTTCCAACACTTTTTTAAACCAGGGGTGGCCTACTCTTTTAGACCAGGGGTGGCCTACTCTTTTAAACCAGGGGCTGCCTACTCTTTTAAACCAGGGGTGGCCTACTCTTTTAGACCAGGGGTGGCCAGTTCTTTAGACCAGGGGTGGCCTACTCTTTTAAACCAGGGGTGGCCTACTCTTTCAGACCAGGGGGTGGCCAGCTCTTTAGACCATGGGTGGCCTACTCTTTTAAACCAGGGATGGCCTACTCTTTTAGACCAGGGGTCCAACACTCTTTTAGACCAGGGGTGGCCAGCTCTTTTCGACTTGGGGTGGCCTACTCTTTTTGACTTGGGGTGGCCTACTCTTTTTGACTTGGGGTGGCCTACTCTTTTAGACCAGGGGTGGCCTGCTATTTTAGACCAAGGGTGGACTACTCTTTTAGACCTGGGGTGGCCAGTTATTTTAGACCAGGTGTTGCCTACTCTTTTAGACCAGGGGTGCCTACTCTTTTCGACCAGGGGTGGCCTATTCTTTTAGACCAGGGGTGGCCTATTCTTTTAGACCAGGGGTGGCCTACTCTTTTAGACCAGGGGTGGCCTGCTCTTTTAGACCAGGGGTGGCCAGCTCTTTTAGACCATGGGTGGCCTACTCTTTTGATCCAGGGGTTGCCAACTCTTTTAGACCAGGGGTGGCCTACTCTTTTGATCCAGGGGTGGCCAGCTCTTTTAGACCAGGGGTGGCCAGCTCTTTTAGACCAGGTGTGGCCTATTCTTTTAGACCAGGGGTGGCCTACTCTTTTAGACCAGGGGTGACCTATTCTTTTAGACCAGGGGTGGCCTACTCTTTTAGACCAGTGGTGGCCTACTCTTTTAGACCAGGGGTGGCCTACTCTTTTAGACCAGGGGTGGCCAGCTCATTAAGACCAGTGGTGGCCTACTCTTTTAGACCATGGGTGGCCTACTCTTTTGATCCAGGGGTGGCCTACTCTTTTAGACCAGGGGTGGCCAGCTCATTAAGACCAGTGGTGGCCTACTCTTTTAGACCAGGGGTGGCCTATTCTTTTAGACCAGGGGTGGCCAGCTCTTTTAGACCAGGGGTGGCCAGCTCCAGTTCTCAATGTTTCTGAAAAACATCACAAAGATAACGGCTCTGTCTTGGCTATTCCTGCACTGAAGTGGAGTGACTGTCCCCCCTAAAATATCCCATTCCCCTTTTCACCTCGTCTGCCAAAGGTCCCAGGAACTTCTCACTCCAATGTCCTCATTGCACCCTGGGTATCTCTGTCTCTCTCTCTGTATTGCTCTATCTATATTCAATTTAATTCAAAGGGCTTTATTGGCATGGGAAAAGTGTGTTTACATTGCCAAAGCAAGTGAAATAGATAAGAAAAAGTTAAATAAACAATATAAAATAGACAGTAAACATTACACTCACAGAAGTTCCAAAAGAATAAAGACATTTCAAATATCATATTATAGTGTATATATACAGTGTTGTAACGATGTGCAAATAGTTAAAGTACAAAAGGGAAAATAAATAAACATAAATATTGGTTGTATTTACAATGGTGTTTGTTCTTCACTGGTTCCCCTTTTCTTGTGGCAACAGGTCACAACTATTGCTACTGTGATGTCACACTGTGGTATTTCACCCAGTAGATATGGGAGTTTATCAAAATTGATTTGTTTTCAAATTCTTTGTGGGTCTGTGTAATTCATTTTGTGAGCTGTGTGCACATAGCCTTCTCTTGAGAGCCAGATCTGCCTACTGCGGCATTTCTTAATAGTAAGGTTATGCTTACTGAGTCTGTACATAGTCAAAGCTTTCATTACTGTTGGGTCAGTCACAGTGGTCAGGTATTCTGCCACTGTTCAGGGCTAAATAGCATTCTAGTTTTCTCAGTTTCTTTGTTAATTCTTTCCAATGTGTCAAGTAATTATATTTTTGTTTTCTCATGATTTGGTTGGGTCTAATTGTATTGCTGTTCTGGGGTTGCTTAGGGGACTCTTTTCTGGGTTCATTTCTCTGTAGGTGATGGCTTTGTTATGGAATGTTTGGGGATCGCTTCCTTTTAGGTGGTTGTAGAATTTGTGGAAATTAACGTCTCTTTTCTGGATTTTGAAAATGAGCAGGTATCGGCCTAATTCTGCTCTGCATGCATTATTGGTGTTTTACGTTGTACACAGGATATTTTTGCGTGCAGAGTCTCAATTTGGTGTTTGTCCCGTTTTGTGAATTCTTGGTTGGTGAGGTGACCCCAGACCTCACAACCATAAAGGGCAATGGGTTCTATAACTGATTCAAGTAATTTTAGCCAGATCCTAATTTGTATGCCTTTTGTTGGCATAGAAGGCCCTCCTTGTCCCTCAGATTGTTCACAGCTATGTGGAAGTTACCTGTGGCGCTGATGTTTAGTCCGAGGTGTGTATAGTTTTTTGTGTGCTCTTCCATTCGGTGTCTAGATGGAATTTGTATTTTGTGGTCTTGGCAACTGGACCTTTTTTGGAACACCATTGTTTTTGTCTTAATGAGACTTACTGTCAGGGCCCAGGTCTGGCAGAATCTGTGCAGAAGATCTAGGTGCTGCTGTAGGCCCTACTTGGTTGGGGACAGAAGCACCAGATCATAAGCAAACAGTAGACATTTGATTCTAGTAGGGTGAGGCAGGGTGCCGCAGACTGTTCTAGTGCCTGACAATTTGTTGATATACAGTGCCTTTGGAAAGTATTCAGACCCCTTGACTTTTTCTATATTTTCTGTTTTTGTCACGCCTTGGTCATTGTATTTTGTGTTTTTGTTATATGTTTGGGTAGGCCAGGGTGTGACATGGGTTTATATGTTGTGTTTCGTATTGGGGTTTGTATTATTTGGGATCGCGGCTGAATAGGGGTGTTGTATAGGCTTGGCTGCCTGAGGCGATTCTCAATTAGAGTCAGGTGCTTATCGTTGTCTCTGATTGGGAACCGTATTTAGGCAGCCTGAGTTTCTCTTTGTATTTTGTGGGTGTTTGTTCCTGTCTTTGTGTAGTATTCACCAGAAAGGCTGTAATTAGTTTCACGTTCCGTTCTGTTGTTTTAGTATTTAGTTTTCAGTTATTTCATGTACCGCTATTCTTTCATTAAAGTCATGAGTAACCTACACGCTGCATTTCGGTCCGACTCTTTCTTCAACAGACAAACGCGTTACAGTTTTATGTTATATCCTTTTTCTAAAATGTATTAAATACAAAAAAAGAAGGTTTTGTCTGTAGAGCTCCGAGACAGGATTGTGTCGAGGCACAGATCTGGGGAAGGGTACCAACAAATCTCTGCAGCATTGAAGGTCCCCAAGAACACAGTGGCCTCCATCGTTCTTAAATGGCAGAAGTTTGGAACCACCAAGACTCTTCCTAGAGCTGGCTGCTCGGCCAAACTGAGCAATCGGGAAAGAAGGACCTTGGTCAGGGATGTTACCAAGAAACTGATGGTCACTCTGACAGAGCTCTAGAGCTCCTCTATGGAGATGGGAGAATTTTCCAGAAGGACAACCACCTCAGTAGCACTCCACCAATCAGGCATTTATGGTAGAGTGGCCAGACAGAAGCCACTCCTCAGTAAAAAGCACATGACAGCCTGCTTGGAGTTTGCCAAAATGCACTTTCGACTCTCAGACCATGAGAAACAAGATTCTCTGATCTGATGAAACCAAGATTGAACTCTTTGGCCTGAATGCCAAGCGTCACATCTGGAGGAAACCTGGTACCATCCCTACAGTGAAGCATGGTGGTGGCAGCATCATGCTGTGGGGGTGTTTTTCAGCGGCAGGTTCGAGGCAAAGATGAACAGAGCAAAGTACAGAGAGATCCTTGATGAAAACCTGCTCCAGAGCGCACAGGACGTCAGACTGGGGGCGAAGGCTCACCTCCCAACAGGACAACGACCTAAGCACACAGCCAAGACAACGCAGGAGTGGTTTCGGGACAAGTCTCTGAATGTCCTTGAGTGGCCCAGCCAGAGCCCGGACTGGAACCCGATCGAACATCTCAGGAGAGACCTGAAAATAGCTGTGCATCAACGCTCCACATCCAACCTGACAGCTTGAGAGGATCTGCAGACAAGAATGGGAGAAACTCCACAGATACAGGTGTGCCATGCTTGTAGTGTCATACCCAAGAAGACTCGAGGCTGTAATTGCTGCCAAAGGCGCTTCAAGAAAATACTGAGTAAAGGGTCTGACTACTTATGTAAATTCAATTTTGTTAATTTGATTAATTAGCAAACATTTCTAAAAACCTGTTTATGGGGAGAGCAGATTGATGATGGGGGAAAAAACTATTTAATCATTTTTAGAATAAGGCTGTAGCGTAACAAAATGTGTAAATAGTCGAAGGGTTTGAATACTTTCCCAAAGCACTGTAGATGTATGTTGAAGAGTTTGGGGCTGTATCCCTTTCTCGCCCTGTGGAAAGAAATCTGTGTTTTTGGCCAATTTTAACTGCACACTTGTTGTTTGTGTACATGGATTTCATAATTTGGTATGTTTTTCCCCCAACACCGCTTTCCATCAATTTGTATAGCAGACCTTTTTTTGAAAACAACAAAGCATCTGTAAACTTAGCCTTTGTTTTGGTTTGTTTGTTTGTTTGTCAATTAGGGTGTGCAGGGTGAATACACGGTCTGTCATACGGTAATTCGGTAAAAAGCCCCATTGACATTTGCTCAGTACATTGTTTTCACTGAGCAAATGTACGAGTCTTCTGTTAATGATAATGCAGAGGATTTTCCCAAGGTTGCTGTTGACACATATCCAACGGTAGTTATTGGGTTCAAATTTGTCTCCACTTTTGTGGATTGTGGTGATCAGTCCTTGGTTACAAATATTGGGGAGATGCCAGAGCCGAGGATGATATCTCTCTCTCGCTTTCTTTCTTTCTATCTTTCTTTCTATCTATCTTTCTTTCTTTCTCTCTCTCTCTCTCTCTCTCTCTCTCTCTCTCTCTCTCTCTCTCTCTCTCTCTCTCTCTCTCTTTCTCTCTTCCTCCTCTTCCCCCTCCCTCTCTGTTTCTCTTTTTCTCTCTTTCTCTTTCTCCTCCCCCTCTCTCTTTCTCTTTCTCTCTATTTCTTTTTTATCTTCTTCCCCCTCTCTCTCTCTTTCTTTCTCTCACTCTCCCTCCCTCTTTCTTTCTCTTTCTCTCACTCCCCCCCATCTCTCTCTCTCTCTCTCTCTCTCTCTCTCTCTCTCTCTCTCTCTCTCTCTCTCTCTCTCTCTCTCTCTCTCTCTGCTCTCTCTCTCTCTCTCTCTTCCACAGTGATGTACCCTCCTCTTGCTGCTGCTGTTACTCCCACCTCAGCTTGGTGCAGCTGCTCCACTGTGGCGCTCAATGCATTTTTAAAGAGTCCATCAAGTTCTAGCGCAACTTGTTTTAAAAATAAATCTGCTGATTAATTTATTGGGCGGAGTTGGGGGTATATGGAAGGGGAAAGAAGAGGGATCCACCTTAGCTGGGTGATGCTGGAAACAAACATGTAGCCCTCCTTCCGTTCGCTCCTTTCAGGATCCCCCCTTCCGTTCCCTCCTTTCAGGATCCCCCTTCCGTTCCCTCCTTTCAGGATCCCCCTTCCGTTCCCTCCTTTCAGGATCCCCCTTCCGTTCGCTCCTTTCAGGATCCCCCTTCCGTTCGCTCCTTTCAGGATCCCCCTTCCGTTCCCTCCTTTCAGGATCCCCCTTCCGTTCCGTTCGCGCTCCTTTCAGGATCCCCCTTCCGTTCGCTCCTTTCAGGATCCCCCTTCCGTTTGCTCCTTTCAGGATCCCCCTTCCGTTCGCTCCTTTCAGGATCCCCCTTCCGTTCGCTCCTTTCAGGATCCCCCTTCCGTTCCCTCCTTTCAGGATCCCCCTTCCGTTTGCTCCTTTCAGGATCCCCCTTCCGTTCGCTCCTTTCAGGATCCCCCTTCCGTTCCCTCCTTTCAGGATCCCCCTTCCGTTCCCTCCTTTCAGGATCCCCCTTCCGTTCGCTCCTTTCAGGATCCCCCTTCCGTTCGCTCCTTTCAGGATCCCCCTTCCGTTCGCTCCTTTCAGGATCCCCCTTCCGTTCGCTCCTTTCAGGATCCCCCTTCCGTTCGCTCCTTTCAGGATCCCCCTTCCGTTCGCTCCTTTCAGGATCCCCCTTCCGTTCGCTCCTTTCAGGATCTCCCCCTTCCTAGTTTTAACTCTTGTTTGGGACAGGATAGCCTGTCCCCTGTGGGATGTGCTGTGCTCCTTTGGACAGGGGATACAACTAAGACCCCTCAGTACAGTGAGAGGGCGTCCTTTCAGGATCCCATGCCAGTTAGTCTCCACTAAGTGCGTGGTACACTTAGGACACTTCCCAAATGTTTTGATCCTCGGTCAAAATCAAAGCCTTCACCTCTCTATTCCCCAGATACTACATGTATGTTACTTTGAAGGACACCAAAATGGCAGTATGATACACAGGAGTTAGACTCATAGCTTTTTCCTGTCAAGTCCACAGTCCATGACATCTATAGTCATGATGCGGGAACCTTGTTTTTCATGGGAGGAAAACCGACAGTCCATTCTGAAAATATATGCATGGTATTACATGCAAATACATATTGGACAATTAGGGTATACTTACCATACTTACTTACTTCTTGGTTCCTGGAGGAAAATCAACAAACTAAATGTATCCAAAGCTGCCAGTCTTGGGCTGATTTCTTTGCTTCTGGCCATGAGCCATGACATGTGGCTGCAGTTAGGTCATACTAGTAGTAACTGTGGATCTTTCATACACTGCATATTTAAATCCCTAGACTGTGGGTGTACCTATTCGGCTATCACACCTGACTCTGCGAGATGAGAAACGTGTGACTCAAAGCTTTGCACATATTTCCTATTAACCCGTGTTTGATATAACACACTTTGGGTAGAGGATTAAGAATGCAGGCAACTTCTGTTGTTGCATCTATGAAAAGCCTGTGCTGCTTATGAATGGCCTATGTATGGCTTATGAATGGCCTAGGTATGGCTTATGAATGGCCTAGGTATGGCTTATGAATGGCCTAGGTATGGCTTATGAATGGCCTAGGTATGGCTTATGAATGGCCTATGTATGGCCTATGAATGGCCTAGGTATGGCTTATGAATGGCCTAGGTATGGCTTATGAATGGCCTAGATATGGCCTATGAATGGCCTAGGTATGGCTTATTAATGTGATATGCAGGTACCCTTCAAGTTAAGTTTTACCAAGCTTTTCCAATCTCCCCTCATTAAAAAAACTGTCTCTCTCATATCATCATGAAAGTGTGCCCATGTACTGCTTATGAATGTGGTATGTATGGGGTACTAATGGGTTATGAAGTCCTTACGCAGGTACCCTTCAGCGAAAGTATCGCCAACATTTTCTCCCAGTGAATTCTGCAGCTTAATGAGTCCTCCTCTCATATCGTGGAAGTGTGATATGTGTTTCAAGCATTGCTTGGCACTGAGCCATTGTTTCATCCCATCCGGGGAGTGACATTTCCCCTGTTTGCGAGTTTAAGCGGGCTGGTTGACGATCAGCGACAGATGTTCTGTCGTCTCGCCGCATGGGATAGGTGTCTGTCGCTCTGCTTAATTATAGAGGATACTTGCCATCTCTCAAACTGCCACAGTGCACCACGGGACTTGGAAGTGGATAAATTGCAAAGGTATACCATAGAGCAGGGTTCCCCAACTGGCGGTCAGCGTGATGAATTTGGCCCTCGGGTGGTTTTATTTGCCCCCCCCCCCTCCCCAAGTTTTGGAAAGGCCATCACATTTGATTTCAGGGATAGGTTGTGAGTATCGTAGAATAGTCCAAATCCTGTTTTGTTTTGTTTGTTTTGTTATTATGCTGAAAGCAAAGCAGTTTAGTCTGTGGAGCTGGGACAACAGCTCAACTTGAGGATTCTCAAAAATGTAGACTAGCCCTGGCATGGTTGACATACTAGTTGAATGGTTGACATACTAGTTGAATGGTTAACAAACTAGTTGCATGGTTGACATACTAGGTGCATGGTTGACATACTAGTTGCATGGTTGACATACTAGGTGCATGGTTGACATACTAGTTGCATGGTTGACATACTAGTTGAATGGTTGACATACTAGTTGAATGGTTAACAAACTAGTTGTATGGTTGACATACTAGTTGCATGGTTCATACTAGTTGCATGGTTGACATACTAGTTGAATGGTTAACAAACTAGTTGCATGGTTGACATACTAGTTGCATGGTTGACATACTAGTTGCATGGTTGACATACTAGTTGCATGGTTGACATACTAGTTGAATGGTTGACATACTAGTTGCATGGTTGACATACTAGTTACATGGTTGACAAACTAGTTGCATGGTTGACAAACTAGTTGCATGGTTGACATACCAGTTACATGGTCAACATCCTAGTTACATGGTCGACATACTAGTTGCATGGTTGACATACTAGTTACATGGTTGACATACTAGTTACATGGTTGACAAACTAGTTGCATGGTTGACATACTAGTTACATGGTCAACATCCTAGTTACATGGTCGACATACTAGTTGCATGGTTGACATACCAGTTCTCCGTCTTGAGGGTTAAACCCAAACAGTTCAAATTGTCACAATACATTGCATATTCAGTATGGGGTTTATAAAACAAATCTATTTTAATCATGTGAGATATTTGTGATATTTGTGATTCTGCAGCTGCTGGAATATATAATGAAATAAGTCTGTAAACATACAGAAGCTGAAAGCAAATACATTTTTCCCTTGGTTCAGTTCACCATGCATGACCTGGTGCCTCCATCCAACTATTAACAAAAGCTAAAGTTTTGTCAGCAAGGCAGAAAGAGAAATGAGGGCGCCCGATGCCTCAGTGATGTTTAGTTCTATCTGCCTAGGGAGAGACGACAGTTGAAAATTAGCTGTCTGGCACAAAATCTGGCACCTTCACAAAAAACTTGATTAATGTGCATTTTCCCTGTCACATAAACCTACGGTTATAATGTAGTGGCCTAGGGTGGTCCAGCCTCTGGATCACATTTACTCTGCACCACTGTGAACATGGGTTTGAATCTAACCCACTGCTCTAGTGTTTACATTTTAGACATTTAGCACTCTTTTATCCAGTAGTGAGGGAATACATTTTAAAACTTACTTTTCTACTGTTCCCCCGTGGGAATCAAACCCACAACCCTTCCCTGCAACTGCCATGCTCTACCAACTGAGCTACACGGGACTAAACTCTCTCCTGTTTCTCTACCCTGTCTAATAAACAGCTCCTGTTTCTCTACCCTGTCTAATAAACAGCTCATATTTCTCTACCCTGTCTAATAAACAGCTCCTGTTTCTCTACCCTGTCTAATAAACAGCTCCTGTTTCTCTACCCTGTCTAATAAACAGCTCCTGTTTCTCTACCCTGTCTAATAAACAGCTCCTGTTTCTCTACCCTGTCTAATAAACAGCTCCTGTTTCTCTACCCTGTCTAATAAACAGCTCCTGTTTCTCTACCCTGTCTAATAAACAGCTCCTGTTTCTCTACCTTGTCTAATAAACAGCTCCTATTTCTCTACCTTGTCTAATAAACAGCTCCTATTTCTCTACCTTGTCTAATAAACAGCTCCTATTTCTCTACCTTGTCTAATAAACAGCTCCTGTTTCTCTACCCTGTCTAATAAACAGCTCCTGTTTCTCTACCCTGTCTAATAAACAGGAACATTACTAAAGAATTAGGACTAAAAAAAGGGAGGTAGAGTATATTGAGAGTAATGTGGATCTCCCCTTCTGTTTAGGTGTTGATACTGTACTTCAGACCCAGCGTGTTGCGCTGTATCCTCCTGAGATGGGTGCGTCTCCTGGGCTTTGCCACGGCCTACGGAACAGTGATCCTGAAGCTTTACAGGTTTGCTACAGGTCTACTTTCTAGTACAGGTCTTTCACATGGGGTGTATTCATTAGTACATGCCGTATGCAAAATGTTTTGCAACTGCATATTCGGGTAGGTTCTTCTCTGTTTCGGCCTGTTTTGTTCCTAGCAAATATACCCAAGCTATATAATGCAGAAATCAATCCCATAATATGGTACTGGTACTCCCTGTATATGGCTCCACATTGTTCTGGTACTCCATGTATATACAGTACCAGTCAAAAGTTTTGATTTTCTACATTTTAGAATAATAGTGAAGATGTCAAAACTATGAAATAACACATATGGAATCATGTAGTATCCAAAAAAAAGTGGTGTTTGGTAGGCCATCATTGTAAGTAAAAATTTGTTCTTAACTGACTTGTTAAATAAAGTTAAATAAATAGTTAAATAAAGGTTAAATAAACTAATTATAAAAAATAAACAAATCAAAATATCTTTTATATTTGAGATTCTTCAAAGTAGCCACCCTTTGCCTTGATGACACTTTCGCACACTCTTGGCATTCTCTCAACCGTCTTCATGAGGTAGTCACCTGGAATGCTTTTCCAACAATCTTGAAGGAGTTCCCACATATGCTGAGAACTTTTTGGCTGCTTTTCCTTCACTCTAAGATCCAACTCATCCCAAACCATCTCAGTTGGGTTGAGGTCGGGTGATCGTGGAGGCCAGGTCATCTGATGCAGCACTCCATCACTCTCCTTTGTGGTCAAATAGCCCTTACACAGGTTGGAGGTGTGTTTGGGGTCATTGTCCTATTGAAAAACAAATGATAGTCCCAACTAAGCGCAAACCAGATGGGATGGTGTATAGCTGCAGAATGCTGTGGTAGCCATGCTGGTTAAGTGTGCCTTCACAGACAGTGTCACCAGCAAAGCACCCCCACACCTCCTCTTCCATGCTTCACGGTGAGAACCACACATGTGGATATAACAGTTGTTAAAATACATTGTGAATTTCACCAGGTTCATATATTAATATAGAATGTTGATGTGTTATTGATTCCAGTCTACTGTATTGTGCGTCTGCTGTAGAAAGAGGTGACGATTCGCAGAACATATTTGTGCTCTGCAAATGTTTTGTATTTTTGGGGGGGGGGGTGCAGAGAGTGAATTCGGATTCATTAAAACAACCTGATTTCCGAGGTCTCAATCAACCACACACAACGCAGAGCTACAGCGGTGCAGTACAGCACTGGTTACTTGGAGATCATCCGTTCACCTACTGTGCATCTCACCAAGATACAGAGGTTGGAACCAACAATTTCACATTTGGACTATCATCAGACCAAAGGCCAGATGTCCACTGGTCTAATGTCCATTGGTTGTGTTTCTCGGCCTAAGCAAGTCTTTTCTTATTATTGGTGTCCTTTAGTAGTGGTTTCTTTGCAGAAATTAGACTATGAAGGCCTGATTCACCCAGTCTCATCTGAACAGTTAATGTTGAGATGTGTCTGTTACTTGATCTCTGTCAAGCGTTTATTTGGGCTACAATCTGAGGTGCAGTTAACTCTATTGAACTTACCCTCTGCAGCAGAGGTAACTCTGGGTCTTCCTTTCCTGTGGCGGTCCTCATGAGAGCCAGTTTCATCATAGCGCTTGATGGTTTTTGTGACTGCACTGTCATTTCTCTTTGCATATTTGAGCTGTTCTTGCCATAATATGGACTTGGTCTTTTACCAAATAGGGCTATCTTCTTTATACCACCCCTACCTTGTCACAACACAACTGATTGGCTCAAACACATTAAGAAGGAAAGAAATTCCACAAATGAACTTTTAACAAGGCACACCTGTTAATTTTAATGCATTCCACGTGACTACCTCATGAAGCTGGTTGAGAGAATGCCAAGTGTGCTAAGCTGTCATCAAGGCAAAGGGTGGTTACTTTGAAGAATCTCAAATATCAAATATATTTTGATTTGTTTAACACTTTTTTGGTTACTACATGATTCCATATGTGTTATTCCATAGTTTTGATGTCTTCACTATTATTCTACAATGTAGAAAATAGTACAAATAAAGAAAGACCCTTGAATGAGTAGGTGTGTCCAAACTTTGGACTGGTACTGCTCCACATTGATCTGGTACTGGTACTTCCTGTATATAGCTCCACATTGATCTGGTACTGGTACTTCCTGTATATAGCTCCACATTGATCTGGTACTGGTACTTCCTGTATATAGCTCCACATTGATCTGGTACTGGTACTTCCTGTATATAGCTCCACATTGATCTGGTACTTCCTGTATATAGCTCCACATTAATCTGGTACTTCCTGTATATAGCTCCACATTGATCTGGTACTGGTACTTCCTGTATATCGCTCCACATTGATCTGATACTGGTACTTCCTGTATAAAGCTCCACAGTGATCTGGTACTGGTACTTCCTGTATATAGCTCCACAATGATCTGGTACTGGTACTTCCTGTATATAGCTCCACATTTATCTGGTACGGGTACTTCCTGTATATCGCTCCACATTGATCTGGTACTGGTACTTCCTGTATATAGCTCCACATTGATCTGATACTGGTACTTCCTGTATAAAGCTCCACAGTGATCTGGTACTGGTACTTCCTGTATATAGCTCCACAATGATCTGGTACTGGTACTTCCTGTATATAGCTCCACATTTATCTGGTACGGGTACTTCCTGTATATCGCTCCACATTGATCTGGTACTGGTACTTCCTGTATATAGCTCCACATTGATCTGGTACTGATACTCCCTGTATATAGCTCCACATTGATCTGGTGCTGGTACTCCCTATCTATAGCTCCACATTGATCTGGTACTCCCTGTATATAGCTCCACATTGATCTGGTACTCCCTGTATATAGCTCCACATTGATCTGGTACTCCCTGTATATAGCTCCACATTGATCTGGTACTCCCTGTATATAGCTCCACATTGATCTGGTACTCCCTGTATATAGCTCCACATTGATCTGGTACTCCCTGTATATAGCTCCACATTGATCTGGTACTCCCTGTATATAGCTCCACATTGATCTGGTACTCCCTGTATATAGCTCCACATTGATCTGGTACTTCCTGTATATAGCTCCACATTGATCTGGTACTCCCTGTATATAGCTCCACATTGATCTAGTACTCCCTGTATATAGCTCCACATTGATCTGGTACTCCCTGTATATAGCTCCACATTGATCTAGTACTCCCTGTATATACCTCCACATTGATCTTGTACTGGTACTCCCTGTATATAGCTCCACGTTGATCTGGTACTCCCTGTATATACCTCCACATTGATCTTGTACTGGTACTCCCTGTATATAGCTCCACGTTGATCTGGTACTCCCTGTATATAGCTCCAACTATACTGTAGTTCCATTCTTATGTATTTAATTGTATTACTCTTGTGTTAGTGTTTCATTTTTATTGATGGGAAGGGCTCGTATAAAACAATAATTTCACGGTAAAGACTACACCAGTTGTATTCGGGGCATGTGACAAATAAAATGTGATTTGGCCAAATGAGATAACTTCTGCAGTGTTCTGCCTAGAACTTCCTGTCTTTTCTCCCAAAGATTTTTCCCAAAGATGCCCTTTAATGAGTTTGCCCTGTAGAGTGCCCTCCAATAAACAGGTTCCTCTCAGGATCGGTCCTGGTTTGCCATTGTTCTATTTTGCTACTTAGTAGTCAAAGTGGGTGGACAGTGGTATAGGTAGCACTTTACATTCTCAATCACTATCTACCGTAGCATAGAGTTCTCTCCACGATCCTCTGGAAATGACTTGGCTTTCATGTTGGCCTTTTTACATTTCGCAGAGACAGCAGAGAAACAACTCAATCTGATCAAGTGTGTGTGTGTGTGTGTGTGTGTGTGTGTGTGTGTGTGTGTGTGTGTGTGTGTGTGTGTGTGTGTGTGTGTGTGTGTGTGTGTGTGTGTGTGTGTGTGTGTGTGTGTGTGTGTGTGTGTGTGTGTGTGTGTGTGTGTGTGTGTGTGTGTGTGTGTGTGTGTGTGTGTGTGTATTGTCCACTCCCACTTCAGTTAATATAGCTTTGTGAGTGCAGAAAATAGGGGGCCAAAGGGCAGCCTGCTACTTCCCCTGACAAAATTACAATTTAAGTTCCTCGTGGTGTGATGGGCTTGAAACCTAACCTTAGTGTCAGTTCAATATAGGAGAATCCCACAAAGATATCAAAGATGAGGCAGGATCAATCATGGTCTGTCCCTCAGAGACCCCAGAGGTTAAAATAGCTCCTTATATCTATGCTAATCTAGACCACACTTCAGAGAACACACTGTTGCTAGCTCTTGCAAGGGTCTTTCAGCTGTAGTATAGGAGAAGTAATAACGGAAGCCATAACACTGATGAATGCTAGCAGTGGTAGAATGAGTAATCAAATCAAATCAAATTTATTTATATAGCCCTTCGTACATCAGCTGATATCTCAAAGTGCTGTACAGAAACCCAGCCTAAAACCCCAAACAGCAAACAATGCAGGTGTAAAAGCACGTAATGCAGTGTAATGAATGCTAGCAGTGGTAGAAGGAATAATGCAGTGTAATGAATGCTAGCAGTGGTAGAAGGAATAATGCAGTGTAATGAATGCTAGCAGTGGTAGAAGGAATAATGCAGTGTAATGAATGCTAACAATGGTGGAAGGAATAATGCAGTGTAATGAATGCTAGCAGTGGTAGAAGGAATAATGCAGTGTAATGAATGCTAATGTCACGCCTTGGTCATTGTATTTTGTGTTTTTGTTATATGTTTGGGTAGGCCAGGGTGTGACATGGGTTTATATGTTGTTTTCGTATTGGGGTTTGTATTATTTGGGATCGCGGCTGATTAGGGGTGTGGTATAGGCTTGGCTGCCTGAGGCGATTCCTAATCAGTCAGGTGATTCTCGTCTTGGATTGGGAACCGTATTTAGGCAGCCTTAGTTTCGCTTTGTATTTCGTGGGTGATTGTACCTGTCTCTGTGTTGTAGTCACCAGATAGGCTGTAATTAGTTTCACGTTCCGTTCTGTTGTTTTTGTATTTAGTTTCAGTTATTTCATGTACCGCGTTCTTTTCATTTAAGTCATGAGTAACCAACACGCTGCATTTCGGTCCGACTCTCTTCCTTCAACAGACGAACGCCGTTACAGCTAACAGTGGTAGAAGGAGTAATGCAGTGTAATGAATGCTAACAGTGGTAGAAGGAGTAATGCAGTGTAATGAATGCTAACAGTGGTAGAAGGAGTAATGCAGTGTAATGAATGCTAACAGTGGTAGAAGGAGTAATGCAGTGTAATGAATGCTAACAGTGGTAGAAGGAGTAATGCAGTGTAATGAATGCTAACAGTGGTAGAAGGAATAATGCAGTGTAATGAATGCTAACAGTGGTAGAAGGAATAATGCAGTGTAATGAATGCTAACAGTGGTAGAAGGAATAATGCAGTGTAATGAATGCTAACAGTGGTAGAAGGAATAATGCAGTGTAATGAATGCTAACAGTGGTAGAAGGAATAATGCAGTGTAATGAATGCTAACAGTGGTAGAAGATAAAAAGTGGTTTCAGTAAAAGTAGTGTTGCTTGTGTCAGTTACATAATTAGAAGAATCAATAATGAAAGGGATGAATAGCAGTAGTTTCCCATGATGTCTTGATCACTTAATGAAACATATATCTTTACCTTGATGGGTTCAGATTTCTCAACTTTAAATAGTGTTAATCATCAGAGATTTATAATAGAGACATGATGGGTGCCATAGTCTAGGACAGGGGTGTCAAACATACGGCCCGCGGGCCGGAACCGGCCCCCAAGGAGGTTCGATCAGGCCCGCAGGATAATTTGAAAGTGGAAAAAATGCATAAAAGACATGGAATTAATATTTTTAATTCGCTGCAATTCATGGATTATCCGCTAAGGGGCGCACTCTTTCCATCAGAGTAGAAGACAAGCCGCATCACTGAGACAGACTGAAAACAGCAGACGGTATCAATGCGCCATCTGCTGCTTGTTACGACGTTGTTAATACCTTGGTCTCTACCTCTCCGCTACACCCTCATTAGCCAAAATGTCGTTATCCAAACGGAGAAAAGTAGATAAGGAGTGTAGAATTTCATAAAAAATTTAGAATTTCATTAATTCATTAGTTCATTAAATTTCAATATTTTCCTAATGTTCTTGTGCTTCTTTACACCAAAACAAAGGAAAGACATGATATTTTGGTTATTTATAGCAGAGTATGGTATAATTTTAATGGTCCGGCCCACTTGACATCTCCCTAGGCCGTATGTGGCCCACGATGCGAAATGAGTTTGACACCCCTGGTCTAGGGTCTACACCAGAAGTTAATGGGTATCTGTAGGAGGAATGGATATGGTGGAGGCAAAAACAACCACATGTTGGCAGCCACTGATAATGGTGGAGAGATGTGGTTTTTGTGAGAAATGGTGTCGAGGTCAGGTCACATTAATGGAGAAGGAACAGTTTGTTGCCCGCATCACTTAACTTTCTGCCTAGTAAAGATGTGATGTTTAGAGAGAAGGAGGAGACTCCACCCAAATTGGGATGTATATATATATATATACTACCACTGGAGGAACCATGTCTTTGTCTTATACAGCTGTGTGTTTTACTATTGCCTTTATTTAACCAGGCAAGTCAGTTAAGAACAAATTCTTATTTTCAATAACAACCTAGGAACAGTGGGTTAACTGCCTGTTCAGGGGTAGAACCACATATTTTTACCTAATCTGGTTATAACAGCCACCAGTTTGTTGTAATATGGTTATATATAACAGACACCAGTTGGTTGTAATCTGGTTATATATAACAGACAACAGTTGGTTGTAATCTGTTTATATATAACAGAGACCAGTTGGTTGTAATCTGTTTATATATAACAGAGACCAGTTGGTTGTAATCTGTTTATATATAACAGAGACCAGTTGGTTGTAATCTGTTTATATATAACAGACACCAGTTGGTTGTAATCTGGTTATATATAACAGAGACCAGTTGGTTGTAATCTGTTTATATATAACAGACACCAGTTGGTTGTAATCTGGTTATATATAACAGAGACCAGTTGGTTGTAATATGGTTATATATAACAGACACCAGTTGGTTGTAATCTGGTTATATTTACATTTACAT
The DNA here is from genome assembly GCF_021184085.1 of Oncorhynchus gorbuscha. NCBI lineage: Eukaryota > Metazoa > Chordata > Actinopteri > Salmoniformes > Salmonidae > Oncorhynchus > Oncorhynchus gorbuscha. The sequence continues at coordinate 70,388,440 of NC_060180.1, read as the reverse complement.
TTAAGTCATTTAGCAGACGCTCTTATCCAGAGCGACTTACAAATTGGTGCATTCACCTTATGACATCCAGTGGAACAGTCACTTTACAATAGTGCATCTAAATCTTAAAGGGGGGTGAGAGGGATTACTTATCCTGTCCTAGGTATTCCTTAAAGAGGTGGGGTTTCAGTTGTCTCCGGAAGGTGGTGATTGACTCCGCTGTCCTGGCGTCGTGAGGGAGTTTGTTCCACCATTGGGGGGCCAGAGCAGTGAACAGTTTTGACTGGGCTGAGCGGGAGCTGTACTTCCTCAGTGGTAGGGAGGCGAGCAGGCCAGAGGTGGATGAACGCAGTGCCCTTGTTTGGGTGTAGGGCCTGATCAGAGCCTGGAGGTACTGAGGTGCCGTTCCCCTCACAGCTCCGTAGGCAAGCACCATGGTCTTGTAGCGGATGCGAGCTTCAACTGGAAGCCAGTGGAGAGAACGGAGGAGCGGGGTGACGTGAGAGAACTTGGAAAGGTTGAACACCAGACGGGCTGCGGCGTTCTGGATGAGTTGAAGGGGTTTAATGGCACAGGCAGGGAGCCCAGCCAACAGCGAGTTGCAGTAATCCAGACGGGAGATGACAAGTGCCTGGATTAGGACCTGCGGCGCTTCCTGTGTGAGGCAGGGTCGTACTCTGCGGATGTTGTAGAGCATGAACCTACAGGAACGGGCCACCGCCTTGATGTTGGTTGAGAACGACAGGGTGTTGTCCAGGATCACGCCAAGGTTCTTAGCGCTCTGGGAGGAGGACACAATGGAGTTGTCAACCGTGATGGCGAGATCATGGAACGGGCAGTCCTTCCCCGGGAGGAAGAGCAGCTCAGTCTTGCCGAGGTTCAGCTTGAGGTGGTGATCTGTTATATATATAACAGACACCAGTTGGTTGTAATCTGTTTATATATAACAGACACCAGTTGGTTGTAATCTGGTTATATATAACAGACACCAGTTGGTTGTAATATGGTTATATATAACAGACACCAGTTGGTTGTAATCTGTTTATATATAACAGACAACAGTTGGTTGTAATCTGGTTATATATAACAGACACCAGTTGGTTGTAATCTGGTTATATATAACAGACACCAGTTGGTTGTAATATGGTTATATATATATATATATATGCCATTTAGCATATGCTTTTATCCAAAGCGACTTACAGTCATGTGTGCATACATTCTACGTATGGGTGGTCCCGGGAATCGAACCCACTACCCTGGCGTTACAAGCGCCATGCTCTACCAACTGAGCTACAGAAGGACCAGTTGGTTGTAGTCTGGTTATATGACGTCTTCTCAACGAGAACCATAAAACCCTAAAATGACACTATTAGACGTCACGTGCCAAATTTGAGAACAGAAACAACCCTTCTCTCTCTTCTCTACTCCAGGGTGCTGAAGGTGTTCCTGTCCCGTACGGCACAGCGGACACCCTACATCACCAGCTGGCGGGTGCTGCGTCTGCTGGGGGTCATCCTGCTGGTGGTGCTGTGGTTTCTGGTGGCCTGGACCTCGGCCGTGTGTCAGACACCCGACCGGACGTCGGCCCTCATCAATGTGGGCCTCACCCCCGACGGGCTGCAGTTCAGCATGTGCCTGCTGGACCGTTGGGATTACATGATGGCAGTTGGTGAGTTGTGACAGAAGTGTGGACCTCTTGTCAATACCCCTAGTCAATTACCAACTGGGCAAACTAGTTGAAATGACATTGTTAAAGCAAAACAATTATTGAAATTATCAAATAAAATCAAGCTTTATTTATACAGCACATTTCAGACATGGAATGCAACAGAATGTGCTTCACAGAAAATAAATGATAAAAAAAACAATGAAAATGAAAACTGAAATATTTACTAAAACAACAAATTTAGGAGGATAAAAAACAAAATAATAATAAAAAAAACTGAAAGACTAAAGTACCCAAAGGAAAAGCAAAGCCAAAGAGGTGTGTTTTAAAATCTCTTTTAAATGTGTCCACAGTTTCAGCCCCCCTCAGGTTCTCTGGCAGAGGGCTGGGGGCATAGTAACTAAAGGCTGCCTCTCCATGCCTCTTGGTCCCAGGCTTTAGGAGAGTTAAAAGGCCAGTGACAGAGGACCTGAGGGTGCAGTGTACAGTCATTGTTATCATATATGAAATTATAAGTACCTCACGTCACTCGTAAAAAGACGAAGCAATTAGCCTATTAAAATGTTTATCTAATATATCTAATATCTGACTCCATAAAGATAATTAATATAAACAAGCGTTAGGCAATGAGATGACGTTGACTAGCAAGAATTGGTCTGGGAATTGTCTATATCAAAGACAAATATTTAATTTACATTGTACAATTCATGGATTCACATGCAAGGCATAAATTAAGATACATTTACATTACATTACATTACATTTAAGTCATTTAGCAGACGCTCTTATCCAGAGCGACTTACAAATTGGTGCATTCACCTTATGACATCCAGTGGAACAGTCACTTTACAATAGTGCATCTAAATCTTAAAGGGGCGGGGGGGGGAATACTTATCCTATCCTAGGTATTCCTTAAAGAGGTGGGGTTTCAGGTGTCTCCGGAAGGTGGTGATTGACTCCGCTGTCCTGGCGTCGTGAGGGAGTTTGTTCCACCATTGGGGGGGCCAGAGCAGCGAACAGCTTTGACTGGGCTGAGCGGGAGCTTGTAATGCATTAAGAAGCATTACAAGTCATTATTCCAAGCAGGACAAAGCACGAATAAAGAGATGCTTACTAGGCCAGAGTCCTAGAAGCCTAGTAAATTCCTACAAGCATTTTGCTACAAGCAATAACATCTGCTAAATATGTGTATGTGACCAATAACATTCGATTTGATTTGGATTTGATGATGAATTGATCATACAACCTTCCTCCATGACTGGAAACACAATAAGAGAAAGAACAAAGGCATGTAATTCCATTTATAACATCTAACGGTGTAACCTTTCAACCCAAAACCAACCACCATTAACCAGTCAAAAAAAATACCAAGTTTACAGTAACCTCAACACTTCCTGGCCCAATCTCCACAGGGTGTCATGCAGGTGAAAGAGGACCCAAAAGCGACTTGGCGAAAACAGAGTCTTTAATCCAGAAAAGTGAATACAAACAAAAAAACACAACTTTCACTCGAAATGACGAGGACCAACTGGAGACTCGATCTTGAACAGCAGGTGAACAGCAGGTTGCCTCGGGAAGGCACTCGAACCAGACAGACTCAGACACCTGCTCACCACGCAGCATCTGAGGAAAACACGACACGACAGGGCGATACACAATCACAGCACGGTGAATTCTAAACAAGGAACCGACAGGACAGGAACGGAACACAAAGGAAGAAATAGGGACTCTAATCAGGGGAAAGGATCGGGAACAGGTGTGGGAAGACTAAATGATGATTAGGGGAATAGGAACAGCTGGGAGCAGGAACGGAACGATAGAGAGAAGAGAGAGCGAGAGAGTGAGAGAGGGAGGGGGAGAGAGAGGGATAGAAAGAGGGAAAGAACCTAATAAGACCAGCAGAGGGAAATGAATAGAATGGGGAGCACAGGGACAAGACATGATAATAAATGACAAACATGACAGTACCCCCCCACTCACCGGGCGCCTCCTGGCGCACTCGAGGAGGAATCCTGGCGGCAACGGAGGAAATCATCGATGAGTGAACGGTCCAGCACGTCCCGAGACGGAACCCAACTCCTCTCCTCAGGACCGTAACCCTCCCAATCCACTAAGTATTGGTGACCCCGTCCCCGAGAACGCATGTCCATGATCTTATGTACCTTGTAAATAGGTGCGCTCTCGACAAGGACGGGAGGGGGGAGGGAAGACGAACGGGGGTGCGAAGAAAGGGCTTAACACAGGAGACATGGAAGACAGGATGGACGCGACGAAGATGTCGCGGAAGAAGCAGTCGCACAGCGACAGGATTGACGACCTGGGAGACACGGAACGGACCAATGAACCGCGGAGTCAACTTACGAGAAGCTGTCGTAAGAGGAAGGTTGCGAGTGGAAAGCCACACTCTCTGGCCGCAACAATACCTTGGACTCTTAATCCTGCGTTTATTGGCGGCTCTCACAGTCTGTGCCCTGTAACGGCAAAGTGCAGACCTCACCCTCCTCCAGGTGCGCTCACAACGTTGGACAAACGCTTGAGCGGAGGGAACGCTGGACTCGGCAAGCTGGGATGAGAACAGAGGAGGCTGGTAACCCAGACTACTCTGAAACGGGGATAACCCGGTAGCAGACGAAGGAAGCGAATTGTGAGCGTATTCTGCCCAGGGGAGCTGTTCTGCCCAAGACGCAGGGTTTCTGAAAGAAAGGCTGCGTAGTATGCGACCAATCGTCTGATTGGCCCTCTCTGCTTGACCGTTAGACTGGGGATGAAACCCGGAGGAGAGACTGACGGACGCACCAATCAAACGACAGAACTCCCTCCAAAACTGTGACGTGAATTGCGGGCCTCTGTCTGAAACGGCGTCTAACGGGAGGCCATGAATTCTGAATACATTCTCAATAATGATTTGTGCCGTCTCCTTAGCGGAAGGAAGTTTAGCGAGGGGAATGAAATGTGCCGCCTTAGAGAACCTATCGACAACCGTAAGAATCACAGTCTTCCCCGCAGACAAAGGCAGACCGGTAATGAAGTCTAAGGCGATGTGAGACCATGGTCGAGAAGGAATGGGAGCGGTCTGAGACGACCGGCAGGAGGAGAGTTACCCGACTTAGTCTGCGCGCAGTCCGAACAAGCAGCCACGAAACGGCGCGTGTCACGCTCCTGAGTCGGCCACCAAAAGCGCTGGCGAATAGACGCAAGAGTGCCTCGAACACCGGGATGACCAGCTAACTTGGCAGAGTGAGCCCACTGAAGAACAGCCAGACGAGTGGAAACAGGAACGAAAAGGAGGTTACTAGGACAAGCGCGCGGCGACGCAGTGTGCGTGAGTGCTTGCTTAACCTGTCTTTCAATTCCCCAGACTGTTAACCCGACAACACGCCCATAAGGAAGAATCCCCTCGGGATCAGTAGAAGCCACAGAAGAACTAAACAGACGGGATAAGGCATCAGGCTTGGTGTTCTTGCTACCTGGACGGTAAGAAATCACAAACTCGAAACGAGCGAAAAACAACGCCCAACGAGCTTGACGGGCATTAAGTCGTTTGGCAGAACGGATGTACTCAAGGTTCTTATGGTCTGTCCAAACGACAAAAGGAACGGTCCCCCTCCAACCACTGTCGCCATTCGCCTAGGGCTAAGCGGATGGCGAGCAGTTCACGGTTACCCACATCATAGTTGCGCTCAGATGGCGACAGGCGATGAGAAAAATAAGCGCAAGGATGAACCTTATCGTCAGACTGGAAGCGCTGGGATAGAATGGCTCCCACGCCTACCTCTGAAGCGTCAACCTCGACAATGAATTGTCTAGTGACGTCAGGAGTAACGAGGATAGGAGCGGACGTAAAACGTTCTTTTAGAAGATCAAAAGCTCCCTGGGCGGAACCGGACCACTTAAAACACGTCTTGACAGAAGTAAGAGCTGTGAGAGGGGCAGCAACTTGACCGAAATTACGAATGAAACGCCGATAGAAATTAGCGAAACCTAAAAAGCGCTGCAACTCGACACGTGACCTTGGAACGGGCCAATCACTGACAGCTTGGACCTTAGCGGAATCCATCTGAATGCCTTCAGCGGAAATAACGGAACCGAGAAAAGTAACGGAGGAGACATGAAAAGAGCACTTCTCAGCCTTTACGTAGAGACAATTCTCTAAAAGGCGCTGTAGAACACGTCGAACGTGCTGAACATGAATCTCGAGTGACGGAGAAAAAATCAGGATATCGTCAAGATAGACAAAAACAAAGATGTTCAGCATGTCTCTCAGAACATCATTAACTAATGCCTGAAAAACAGCTGGCGCATTGGCGAGACCGAACGGCAGAACCCGGTACTCAAAATGCCCTAACGGAGTGTTAAACGCCGTTTTCCACTCGTCCCCCTCTCTGATGCGCACGAGATGGTAAGCGTTACGAAGGTCCAACTTAGTAAAGCACCTGGCTCCCTGCAGAATCTCGAAGGCTGATGACATAAGGGGAAGCGGATAACGATTCTTAACCGTTATGTCATTCAGCCCTCGATAATCCACGCAGGGGCGCAGAGTACCGTCCTTCTTCTTAACAAAAAAGAACCCCGCCCCGGCCGGAGAGGAAGAAGGCACTATGGTACCGGCGTCAAGAGACACAGACAAATAATCCTCGAGAGCCTTACGTTCGGGAGCCGACAGAGAGTATAGTCTACCTCGAGGAGGAGTGGTCCCCGGAAGGAGATCAATACTACAATCATACGACCGGTGAGGAGGAAGGGAGTTGGCTCGGGACCGACTGAAGACCGTGCGCAGATCATGATATTCCTCCGGCACTCCTGTCAAATCGCCAGGTTCCTCCTGAGAAGTAGGGACAGAAGAAACGGGAGGGATGGCAGACATTAAACACTTCACATGACAAGAAACGTTCCAGGATAGGATAGAATTACTAGACCAATTAATAGAAGGATTATGACATACTAGCCAGGGATGACCCAAAACAACAGGTGTAAACGGTGAACGGAAAATCAAAAAAGAAATAGTCTCACTGTGGTTACCAGATACTGTGAGGGTTAAAGGTAGTGTCTCAAATCTGATACTGGGAAGATGACTACCATCTAAGGCGAACATGGGCGTAGGCTTCTCTAACTCTCTGAAAGGAATGTCATGTTTCCGAACCCATGCTTCGTCCATGAAACAACCCTCAGCCCCAGAGTCTATCAAGGCACTACATGTAGCACCCGAACCGGTCCAGCGTAGATGGACCGACAAAGTAGTACAGGATTTTGATGGAGAGACTTGAGTAGTTGCGCTCACCTGTAGCCCTCCGCTTACAGATGAGCTCTGGCTTTTACTGGACATGAATTAACAAAATGTCTAGCAACTCCGCAATAGAGGCACAGGCGGTTGGTGATCCTCCGTTCGCTCTCTTTAGTCGAGATGCGAATCCCTCCCAGCTGCATGGGCTCAGTCTCAAAGCCAGAGGAGGGAGATGGTTGCGATGCGGAGCAGGGAAACACCGTTGATGCGAGCTCTCTTCCACGAGCTCGGTGACGAAGATCTACCCGTCGTTCTATGCGGATGGCGAGAGCAATCAAAGAGTCCACATCTGAAGGAACCTCCCGGGAGAGAATCTCATCCTTAACCACTGCGTGGAGTCCCTCCAGAAAACGAGCGAGAGCAGCGCCGGCTCGTTCCACTCACTAGAGGCAGCAAGAGTGCGAAACTCAATAGAATAATCCGTTATGGACCGTTCACCTTGGCATAAGGAAGCCAGGGCCCTAGAAGCCTCCCTACCAAAAACTGAACGGTCAAAAACCCGAATCATCTCCTCTTTAAAGTTCTGGAACTTGTTAGAGCAATCAGCCCTTGCCTCCCAGATAGCTGTGCCCCATTCTCGAGCCCGGCCAGTAAGGAGTGAAATGACGTAAGCAACCCGAGCTCTCTCTCTAGAGTATGTGTTGGGTTGGAGAGAGAACACAATCTCACACTGCGTGAGAAAGGAGCGGCACTCAGTGGGCTGCCCGGAGTAGCAAGGTGGGTTATTAACCCTAGGTTCTGGAGGCTCGGCAGGCCAGGAAGTAACAGGTGGCACGAGACGTAGACTCTGGAACTGTCCAGAGAGGTCGGAAACCTGAGCGGCCAGGTTCTCCACGGCATGGCGAGCAGCAGACAATTCCTGCTCGTGTCTGCCGAGCATGGCTCCTTGGATCTCGACGGCAGTGTAACGAGCGTCTGAAGTCGCTGGGTCCATTCCTTGGTCGGTTCCTTCTGTCATGCAGGTGAAAGAGGACCCAAAAGCGACTCGGCGAAAACAGAGTCTTTAATCCAGAAAAGTGAATACAAACAAAAAAACACAACTTTCACTCGAAATGACGAGGACCAACTGGAGACTCGATCTTGAACAGCAGGTGAACAGCAGGTTGCCTCGGGAAGGCACTCGAACCAGACAGACTCAGACACCTGCTCACCACGCAGCATCTGAGGAAAACACGACACGACAGGGCGATACACAATCACAGCACGGTGAATTCTAAACAAGGAACCGACAGGACAGGAACGGAACACAAAGGAAGAAATAGGGACTCTAATCAGGGGAAAGGATCGGGAACAGGTGTGGGAAGACTAAATGATGATTAGGGGAATAGGAACAGCTGGGAGCAGGAACGGAACGATAGAGAGAAGAGAGAGCGAGAGAGTGAGAGAGGGAGGGGGAGAGAGAGGGATAGAAAGAGGGAAAGAACCTAATAAGACCAGCAGAGGGAAACGAATAGAATGGGGAGCACAGGGACAAGACATGATAATAAATGACAAACATGACACAGGGTGTTACAGCATTTAAAGGCTTGTGGTGGGGGATGAGACCAATGGAAATGAGACAGAATTCCTGGACCATAAAAACATTTGCATAGAGATCATACATCCAGACACAGCGCCTTTGGAAAATATTCAGACCCTTTGACTTTTTCCACATTTTGTTACGTTACAGCCTTATTCTAAAATGTATTCAAAAAAAAATATCCTCCTCAATCTACACACAATTCTCCAGAATGACAAAGGGAAAACAGGTTTTTAGAAATGTTTGCAAATGTACAAAAAAACTAAAACTGAAATACCTTATTTACATAAGAATTCAGACCCCAGACCCCAGACCCCCTGTTTCCATTGATCATCCTTGAGATGTTTTCTACAACTTGATTGGAGTCCACTTGTGGTAAATTCAATTGATTGGACATGATTTGGAAAGGCACACACCTGTCTATGTAAGGTCCCACAGTTGACAATACATGTCAGAGCAAAAACCAAGACATGACGTCGAAGGAATTGTCCGTAGAGATCCGAGGCGGGATTGTGTCTAGGCACAGTACTGGGGAAGGGTACCAGAACATTTCTGCAGCATTGAAGGTCCCTAAAAACACAGTTGCCTCCATCATTATTAAATAGAAGAAGTTTGGAACCACCAAGACTCTTCCTAGAGCTGGCCGCCCAGCCAAACTGAGCAATCTAGGCAGAAGGGCCTTGGTCAGAGAGGTGACCAAGAATCTGATGGTCACTCTGACAGAGTTCTAGAGTCCCTCTGTGGAGATGGGAGAAACTTCCAGAAGGGCAACCATCTCTGTAGCATGCCACCAATCAGGCCATTATGGTAGAGTGGCCAGACAGAAGCCACTCTTCAGTAAAAGGCACATGACAGCCCGCTTGGAGTTTGCCAAAAGCCAACTAAAGGACTCTCAGACCATGAGAAACAAGATTTTCTGGTCTGATGAAACCAAGATTGAACTCTTTGGCCTGAATGCCAAACGTCACGTCTGGAGGAAATCTGGCACCATCCCTACGGTGAAGCATGGTGGTGGCAGCATCATGCTGTGGGGATGTTTTTCAGCAGCAGGAACTGGGAGACTAGTCAGGACCGAGGGAAAGATGAACAGAGCAAAGAACAGAGAGATATTTGATGAAAACCTGCTCCAGAGCGCACGACGACTTTAAGCATACAGCCAAGACAACGCAGGAGTGGATTCAGGACAGGTCTCTGGACTTGAACCCGATCAGACATCTCTGGAGAGACTTGAAAATAGCTGTGCAGCAACACTCCCCAACCAACCCGACAGAGATTGACAGGATCTGCAGAGAAGAATGAGAGAAACTCCCCAAATACAGGTGTGCCAAGCTTGTGGCTTCATACCCAAGAAGACTTGAGGCTGTAATGGCTCCCAAAGGTGCTTCAACAAAGTACTGAGTAAAGGATTTGAATACTTGTGTAAATGTGATATTATATTTTTTTATATACATTTGCAAAAATATCTAAAAAAACATTTTTTATTTGTCATTATGGGGTCTTTTGTGTGTAGATTGAGGGGGAGGACAGCTCAGGTAAAGGAGGAGGAGGACAGCTCAGGTAAAGGAGGGGGAGGACAGCTCAGGTAAAGGAGGGGGAGGACAGCTCAGGTAAAGGAGGGGGAGGACAGCTCAGGTAAAGGAGGGGAGGACAGCTCAGGTAAAGGAGGGGGAGGACAGCTCAGGTAAAGGAGGAGGAGGACTGCTCAGGTAAAGGAGGGGAGGACAGCTCAGGTAAAGGAGGGGAGGACAGCTCAGGTAAAGGAGGAGGAGGACAGCTAAGGTAAAGGAGGGGAGAGGAGAGCTCAGGTAAAGGAGGGGGAGGACAGCTCAGGTAAAGGAGGGAGGAGGACAGCTCAGGTAAAGGAGGGGGAGGACAGCTCAGGTAAAGGAGGGGAGGACAGCTCAGGTAAAGGAGGGGAGGACAGCTCAGGTAAAGGAGGGGAGGACAGCTCAGGTAAAGGAGGGGAGGACAGCTCAGGTAAAGGAGGGGGAGGACAGCTCAGGTAAAGGAGGGGAGGACAGCTCAGGTAAAGGAGGGGGAGAACAGCTCAGGTAAAGGAGGGGGGAGGACAGCTCAGGTAAAGGAGGGGGAGGACAGCTCAGGTAAAGGAGGGGGAGGACAGCTCGGGTAAAGGAGGAGGAGGACAGCTCAGGTCGCTGTTGACATAAGGCATAATAAGAACATTGTGCATCTTCGCAGGGAAGGCAGAGACAGCTAGTGAACCTGTACATATACATGGTGGAGAGGTCGGTCTGCGGTGCAGGATAGGGGAGGGCAGTGTGGGTTGGGAGTAGGCTGAAGGGCGATACCCACTCATCTAAGGCGCTATCAGGTTTTAAAAAACAGTTTTATTTGGGGCTCTATAATAATTATATGAATTATTTTGTAGTTCATTTTAAAAAGTGTTGATCATGTCTGTGTCAGTTCAAATGAATTATCCCTCCTACCAGCATTTACAAACAGCTCACCATGCATACTGGTTAAATACTAAGTATCTTATAATAAGTCGTCGTGATTTATGAATATTCATGAATAATAATACACTCTAATCACTATTTATAAATTATAATCTGCAATCCGACATGATTCCCATGTTGTCTTTGGTGTTAATTATTGAAGGAATGTAAATCAGGCTTGCTGTTATGGGCTCCAAACTAACAGTGAGTCAGACAACGGGGTGCAGTTCTGAGAACAGTTCTGAGAACATAGAATAAAGGAAACATGAGACTGCCTTACAGTTTTGAGAACAGTTCTTGGAAAAGGAATGTAAATTAGGGTCAATGTTATGGGTTCCTGAGTAACGGTGAGTCAGACAGTCGACAGTTCTGAAAACTGGGGCATGCAGTTTTGCAACAGAAAACGTAAGTCCAAGTAGTCCCTCCCTGTTTCAGTACGTTTTCTTCCATTTGGTGTCGATTGAATATGATCTATTTCTGAGAACGTAGAACAAAGGAGAGAGGAGAGACACAGACTACTGTACAGTTCTGAGAACAGTTTTTAGAAAGGAATGTAAATTAGTGTCACAGTTATGCGCTCCCAAATAACATTAAGTCAGACAACAGAGAGCAGTTCTGAGAACAGTTCTGAGAACATAGAATAAAGGAGAGAAGAGAGACTTGGACTGCCTTACAGTCTGCCTATCCCCAGCGACCTTGGAACACTAGAGAGGATCCCTCTCCAACAGGAGATCTGTCAACAAGGCAGTGGGCTGGCAATCAGTAGATTTGTCAACAAGGCAGTGGGTTGGCAGTCAGCAGATCTGTCAACAAGGCAGTGGGCTGGCAATCAGCAGATCTGTCAACAAGGCAGTGGGCTGGCAATCAGTAGATTTGTCAACAAGGCAGTGGGCTGGCAATCAGTAGATCTGTCAACAAGGCAGTGGGCTGGCAATCAGCAGATCTGTCAACAAGGCAGTGGGCTGGCAATCAGTAGATTTGTCAACAAGGCAGTGGGTTGGCAGTCAGCAGATCTGTCAACAAGGCAGTGGGCTGGCAATCAGTAGATTTGTCAACAAGGCAGTGGGTTGGCAGTCAGCAGATCTGTCAACAAGGCAGTGGGCTGGCAATCAGCAGATCTGTCAACAAGGCAGTGGGCTGGCAATCAGTAGATTTGTCAACAAGGCAGTGGGTTGGCAGTCAGCAGATCTGTCAACAAGGCAGTGGGCTGGCAATCAGTAGATTTGTCAACAATGCAGTGGGTTGGCAGTCAAGCTCTGGGAAATCAATTTTGGCAGAAAGGGAACTCTCCTTAGCAAATGTCAGTGGCTAGTAACTACATGATGTGCAGCCATCAACACTATGTGCATTAAACGACAGGCGGAGGGCCGTACATTTGGCCACTTGTCCCCCAGTGAATTGTGCCTTTTGAAAGGTGTGTGAGTGGAGATTAGTGATGTGAGGCCAGTATACTTCCCAATGGTGAGAGAGGTCTCATTTTGGCCGACTGAATTTTCTTTTGTAACTTTGTTTGAAATTAAAACAAAATAAACTTGAGGGAAGGATTTTTAGAGTGTGTCTCTCGTTCTTAGTACTTAGATATAGCACCATTGACACTTCTGATTGATTAATTATTTATACAATTACAGTGAATGTTTAACAGGTATAACAGGTAAAACATTCAAGGCTGCTTCATTAAAAATGGAATCGTTTTTCATATTCTTTGAAGGGTCTAGAAAAAAGCATGAGCTGGCGCACACACAAACATTTTGCGGAGGAACCGAATTTGCTCCCAAGAATCCAATAGGCAAACCCAACAATCCAATGGGCAAACCCAACAATCCAATAGGCAAATGCAACAATACAATGTGCAAACCCAACAATCCAATAGGCAAACCCAACAATCCAATAGGCAAACCCAACAATCCAATAGGCAAACCCAACAATCCAATAGGCAAACCCAACAATCCAATAGGCAAACCCAACAATCCAATAGGCAAACCCAACAATCCAATGGGCAAACCCAACAATCCAATAGGCAAACCCAACAATCCAATAGGCAAACCCAACAATCCAATGGGCAAACCCAACAATCCAATAGGCAAACCCAACAATCCAATGGGCAAACCCAACAATCCAATAGGCAAACCCAACAATACAGTAGGCAAACCCAACAATCCAATAGGCAAACCCAACAATCCAATAGGCAAACCAAACAATCCAATAGGCCAAAGTTTCCGCAAAGCAGTGCCCTCTCCCGGAGTGCCCACTGCATATTCTTTGAAGGCAACATGAGGACACCCTTGAATCGTATTGCTGCCATTTTGTACAAACCAAAGCAACAATGGTTGCCGTAAATAATACAGAACTTCCAGAATCTAATTTCAGTCAGCAGTCATTGGGTATTGTATACAGTATATACTGTATCTCTGCTATTTCTTTGGGAGAGTTAAGGACATTTAGAGTTAAGGGCATTTAGAATTAAGGGCATTTAGAGTTATTTTATAGTTAAGGACATTGGTCTAACCCACCTGTATTGTTGACCTCTCCTTATCTAGCTGAGTTCCTGTTTCTTCTGTGGGGAGTGTACCTCTGCTATGCTGTCTGGACCGTACCGTCAGCCTTCCATGAACCACGCTACATGACTGTTGCCATATACAATGAACTCCTCATATCGGCAGTATTCCACACCATTAGGTAAGTAATATGGTCACCTTGCACAGTCTTCACACTTAGCTGCCATAAAATGTAATCTATCAAGAGATTACATTCAAAAAAAATCCTAACGACCTACACACCCTACTCCACATTTTTAAAGTTAAAGAAAGATTATAGAAAAATGTCCTAAATAATACAAATGTAAAATTACGATGTCTTGATAGCATATGTCTTCACACGCCTGAGTTAATATTTGATGGAAGCACCTTTTGCAGTCGTTCTAGATGTGATTAATTTTGAATAAGATTCTACCAACCTTCCACAACACTTAGGGCATCATACAGGGCATTCAGAAAGTATTCAGACCTTCCCCTTTTCCACATTTTGTTACGTTACAGCCTTATTCCAAAATGGATAAAATAGTTTTTCCCCCTCATTAATCTACGCACAATAACCCATAATGAAAAAAGTAAAACCAAGTTTTTAGAAGTTTTTGCAAATGTATAATTAAATAAAAGTATTCAGACCCTTTACTCAGTACTTTCTTCTTAAGGCTAGGGGGCAGTATTCGGAAGTTCAGATGACTGACATGCCCAACTTAAACTGCCTGTTACTCAGGCCCAGAAGCTGGGATATGCATTTAATTGGTGGCATTGGATAGAAAACACTCTGAAGTTTCCAAAACTGTTAAAACAATATCTGTGAGTATAACAGAACTGATATGGCCGGCGACAACCCGAGGAGAATCCATCCGAAAATTATTTTTTTGAGATCACAGTCCATTCAAATGCTTGTCTATGAGATATTCAAAGGAATTCCTCCCAGATTGCAGTTCCCATGGCTTCCACTAGATGTCAAGAGTCTTTAGAAAGGGTTTCAGGCTTGTGTTTTGAAAAATGAATTAGTAGTTGTAGTTTTTCAAGGTGGCTCTCATTTTGACTGTAGTCTTGTGGCGGGCGTGGATGAGGGCGCGCACTTCGTTATTTATCTCCGGTATTGAACATATTATATTCCGTCTTAAATTGTATCCTTTATTTACATATTAAGGTACCTGAGGATTGATTAGAAACATTGTTTGACTTGTTTGGATGAAGTTTATTGGTAGCTGTTCGGATTCCTTTGTCTGCATGTTGAACAAGTGAAACGGGTGGATTACTGAATGAAACTTTTTTGTGATATAAAGAATGACTTTATTGAACAAAACAACCATTTGTTGTGTAGCTGGGACCCTTGGAATTGCAAACAGAGGAAGATCTTCAAAGGTAAGTGATTTATTTTATCACTATTTCTGATTTTTGTGATACCTCCGCTGGTTTGGAAGATGTTTTTAATGCTGGTGTAGGCGGGGCGCTGTCCTCAGATAATCACATGTTATGCTTTTTCCGTAAAGCCTTTTTGAAATCTGACAATGCTGTTGGATTAACAAGAAGTTAAGCGATGTAAGACACTTGTATTTTCAAGAATGTTTAATATTACCTTTTCTGTCTTTTGAATTTCGCGCTCTGCAATTTCACCGGATGTTGTCGAGGTGGGTCCCACCTAGCCCTAAGAAGTTATTATTAATGCACTTTTGGCAGCAATTATAGCCTTGAGTCTTCATGGGTATGACTCTACAAGCTTGGCACACCTGTATTTGGGGAGTTTCTCCCATTCTACTCTGCAGATCCCATCTCAAGCTCTGTCAGGTTGGATGGGGTGCGTCGCTGCACAGCTATTTTCAGGTCTCTCCAGAGATGTTCGATCGGGTTCCCGTCTGGGCTCTGGCTGGGCCACTCAAGGACATTCAAGACTTGTCCCGAATCCACTCCTGTGTTGTCTTGGCTGTGTGCTTAGTGTTGTTGTCCTGTTGGAAGTTAAAACCTTCACCCAAGTCTGAGGTCCTGAGTGCTCTGGATCAGGTTTTCATCAAGGATCTCTCTATACTTTACTCCATTCATCTTTTCCTCGATCCTGACTAGTCTCCCAGACCCTGCCACTGAAAACCATCCCCACAGCATGATGCTGCCACCACCATGCTTTACTGTAGGGAAGGTATTGGCCACGTGATGAGCGGTGCCTGGTTTCCTCCAGACGTGATGCTTGGCATTCAGGCCAAAGAGTTTAATCTTGGTTTCATCAGACCAGAGAATCTTGTTTCTCGTGGTCTGGGAGTCCTTTAGGTGCCTTTTGGTAAACTCCAAGCAGGCTGTCAGCTGCCTTTTACTGAGGAGTAGTCTGGCCACTCTACCATAAAGGCCTGCTTGGTTGGGTGCTGCAGAGATGGTTGTCCACAGAGGAACTCTGGATCTTTGTCAGAGTGACCATCGCGTTCTTGGTCACCTCCCTGATCAATGCTACAGACATTTTTTTGGTACCTTTCCCCAGAACTCTGAGCTCTACGGATAATTCCTTCGGATTCATGGCTTGGTTTTGGCTCCGACATGCACTGTCAACTGTGGGACCTTATATAGACAGGTGTGTGCCTTTCCAAATCATGTCCAATCAATTCAATTTACCACAGATGGACTCCAATCAAGTTGTAGAAACATCTCAAGAATGATCAATGGAAACAGGATGCACCTGAGCTCAATAGTCAGGTCTCATAGCAAAGGGTCTGACTACTTATGTAAATAAGGTATTTCTGTTTTTATTTTTAAAAATGACTGAAAACCTGTTTTCGCTTTGTCATTATGGGGAGTTGTGTGTAGATTGATGAGGAAAATAATTTATTTAATCCATTTTAGAATAAGGCTGTAACGTAATGTGGAAAAAGTCAAAGTGTCTGAATAATTTCCAAATGATCAAAATTGCTCAGTACATTTTGTTGGAAGTCATTGATAGTAAAAAGTTAGAGGGAAACTCACCGTAGTCTTCTGAAAACCTAACCCTGGGATAGAGTTGTATTTTTCATCGAGACAATTACACACATTTATTTAACCTTTATTTAATTGTAATGCCAAAGATTGCTTTCTAACACAGAACCCAAACCGGCTGTGCGATCGTGCGCTATCGTGCATGCATTTATTTTGTCCCCCTACAGCAAACGCGATCATGACACGCAGCTTAAAATATCAAAACAAACTCTGAACCAATGACATTCATTTCGGGACAGGTCGAAAAGCATTAAACATGTATGGCAAATGGCTAGTTAGCTTGCACTTGCTATCTAATTTGTCCTATTTAGCTAGCTTGCTGTTGCTAGCTAAAGATTGAGTTGTTATTTTACCTGAAATGCACAAGGTCCTCTACTCCGACAATTAATCCACACATAAAATCGTTTCTAGTCAT